>NC_135956.1:74264600-74312100 GCF_053455715.1 Rhinoraja longicauda
CTCCAACTTCAGATAGCTCCTCTGTCCCTCCCTTCCCCTCCTCCTTCCCAGATCTCCCTCTATCTTCCTGTCTCCACCTATATCCTTCCTTTGTCCCGCTCCCCTGACATCAGTCTGAAGAAGGGTCTCGACCCGAAACGTCACCCATTCCTTCTCTCCCGAGATGCTGCCTGACCTGCTGAGTTACTCCAGCATTTTGTGAACAAATCGAATAGTAATAATGACCACAGATGTTGGTTCATACCAAGGAAAGACACCAATGTTGGTGTAGCCCCGTGGGTCAAGCGGCATCCCTGGAGAACATGGTTAAATGACATTTCACGTCTGAACCAATCTTCAGACTGATTGCAGGGGAGTGGGATATGTAGTTCCCTTTCAGAACTCACGAGGGGAATAGATAAGGTGAATGCACACTGTTCTTTTACCCAAGATAGGGGAATCAACAACCAGAGGACCTAGGTGTAAGGTGAGAGGGGAAAGATTTAATGGGAACCTGAGGGGCAACCTTTTTCACATAGACGGTGGTGGGTGTATGGAACGAGCTGCTGGAGGAGGAGGTTGAAGCACATGCTACAATGGTATTTAATAGACACTTGGAAAGGTACATGGGCAGGGAAAGGTTTAGAGGGATATGGGCCAAACGCAGGCAAATGTCAAAGAGCTTAGATGGGCCATGTTGGTCGGCATGGACGAGCTGGGCTGAGGGGCCTGTTTCCGTCCTTTGTGGCTCTATGACTCTAAGATGACGAGTATCCGTGTGCACAGAAGTAATGGGTTTGATCTTTTAATCTGCAGCCTAATTACCTGGAGAATAATGAGGCATTCCAGCAAAATAATCTCACAGAAGGTTTGATGTAAATCACTGAAGCAGTTCATTCTGGGCTGATAGTTAACTTTCGTAGCTTCTGATCCCAACATCTGGCACTCCAGGGTGCTTTGTAAATCATGCAGTGGTGGGATTTGTAACCCCAGTGAATCGAATTGAAAGATACAGCATGGAAGCAAGACCTTCGGCCCACTGTGTCCACGCTGACCGCCAAACACCTGTTCACGCTCTTTTTATATGTTACTAGACAAAGTGGACCCGTTGGGCCCAAACCTCTCCTGTATTGGTGCAGCACCCTGTCCTCCCCCCCTCCCCTCTCTCCTCAACCCCCCCTCCCCTCTCCCTTCTCCCCCACTCCCCCCTCCCTCCTCCCCTCCCCCTCCTTTTAAACTTTAAAATGTGAATAACTTTAAAAATATAACACTGATTTCAATAAAACTACTTGCATTATCACTAAAGTGACAATGGTGAGTAAGGTGGGCCTAACATTGTCGCGCTATCGTGTACCGTTTTGGCTGAAGTTCAGTCACAAACAAGATAACAAGCGAGAGTTTTAATATATAGGTAACACTTTCACATCCACTCCCTACCCACTGGGGACAATTTACGGTGGTCAGTTAGGGCAGCACAGTGGCGTTACTGGTGCAGTTGCTGCCTCACAGCGTCAGAGACCCGGGTTCGAGCCTGACCTCGGGCGCCATTTGTGTGGAGTTTCCACGTTCTCCCCGAGTCCGCGGGGGTTTCCTCCATGTGCTCCAGTTTCCTCCCACAAAGCAAAGACGTGCGGAGTTGTAGGTTAATTGGCTTGTGGGATAACATAGAACTAGTGTGACAGAGGATAACATGGAACTAGTGTGACAGAGGGATAACATGGAGCTAGTGTGACAGAAGGATAACATGGAGCTAGTGTGACAGAGGATAACATATGGAGCTAGTGTGACAGGGATAACATGGAGCTAGTGTGACAGGGATAACATGGAACTAGTGTGACAGGGATAACATGGAACTAGTGTGACAGAGGATAACATGGAACTAGTGTGACAGAGGGATAACATGGAGCTAGTGTGACAGGGATAACATGGAACTAGTGTGACAGAGGATAACATGGAACTAGTGTGACAGAGGGATAACATGGAGCTAGTGTGACAGGGATAACATGGAACTAGTGTGACAGAGGATAACATGGAACTAGTGTGACAGAGGGATAACATGGAGCTAGTGTGACAGGGATAACATGGAACTAGTGTGACAGAGGATAACATGGAACTAGTGTGACAGAGGGATAACATGGAGCTAGTGTGACAGGGATAACATGGAACTAGTGTGACAGAGGATAACATGGAACTAGTGTGACAGAGGGATAACATGGAGCTAGTGTGACAGAAGGATAACATGGAGCTAGTGTGAATGGGATAACATGGAGCTAGTGTGACAGGGATAATATGGAGCTAGTGTGACAGGGATAACATGGAGCTAGTGTGATAGAGGGATAACATGGAGCTAGTGTGACAGGGATAATATGGAGCTAGTGTGACAGGGATAACATGGAGCTAGTGTGATAGAGGGATAACATGGAGCTAGTGTGACAGGGATAACATGGAGCTAGTGTGATAGAGGGATAACATGGAGCTAGTGTGACAGGGATAATATGGAGCTAGTGTGACAGAGGATAACATGGAGCGAGTCTGACAGAGGGATAACATGGAGCTAGTGTGACAGGGATAACATGGAGCTAGTGTGACAGGGATAACATGGAGCTAGTGTGATAGAAGGATAACAGAACTAGTGTAAATGGGTGATCAATGGTCCACATGAACTCGTTCTGCTGAGATCCCTGTTTCCATGCTGCACCTCCAAAGAAAACCTACAAACCAGCATGTCTTTGGAGTGTGGGAGGAAACCGGAGCACCCGGAGAAAACCCACGCGGTCACACAGAGAGAAGGTGTAAACTCCATGAAGGCAACACCCGAGCTCAGGAATGAGCGTGGATCTTTGGCGCTGTGAATCGGCAGCTTTACCAGCTGTGCCACTGTGCCGCCCTCCAAACTTGCTCTTGTTAATAAGGGTGGGTCCCACGACTGATTTTGGCAGGCAGCACCACTCAATCGACGTGGAAATAATGTCAGATGCACAATGATCAACGGGTCAGGCAGCATCTCTGGAGACAAGGAGTAGGTGACGGTTCACGTCGAGACCCATCTTCAGACTTGAACATGTGGGATGAAAGGCCGGCATGAAAAGGTGCAGAACAAATCAGAACTGGCATGGATGACCATGAAAAGGTAGAGCCCACAATGGTCCATTGTTGGCTGTGGACGAGATGACACCAAAGGGATATAGGGCTGCGAACGGTGGAACTGGCAGGACAACTAGGGTGGCAAATTCTAAATAAATATCAAATTTAAGAGACAAGTGCTGAAAAAAACCCACTAGAAACAAATGCTTCATTTCAAAGGGAAATGATGCTAGCCTTTTCCATGAAATGTCAAAAATGATGGAGGTAAATGTGTGACGTATTTACCTATCAAAGCGTTGCAATAGATCAAAAAATTAATTTTAAAGCTTGCCTTTATTAGTCAGCAGAGCAATTGGGGCAACAGTTCAACAACTTTATACGATGTTTGTGAGGTTGCATGGAGTTAAAGAGCATTCCTGAGGGAACAAACGGCCCCTCAGTAAAACCTTGCACCGCGCGCTGACTGGGAAATGGAATCCAAGTTCAGTCAATGAAGAATGCTATCCGAGCACGTCAGCAATCAGCTGTGCACGGTGTGACTCACCACTGCAAGAATTAGTTTAGTGCCGGAGGAAATGGTTGCTCAGAGCAGCTGCACAGTGCCCAGCCTGGTGTTTTGTAAAGACCTCTCGGCCCACTGCGAATGTTGTTGTGGGCTCCCCACGATGTGAACGAGCTGCAGTTAGTGAGCGAGTCTCCCCCACACTCCCGCAGTCTTGCGTCTTCACTCTAAATTTCAAACACGAAAAGAGAGTGCGGTCATTTTTGCTTTCGGAAAACGGTTTGTGAAGGCGGTGATCGCTTATTCCTGGATGTGTGATATTTTGTGCATTCGATGTCCATCCCGAACCCTCTGGATTAGTTGCAGAGCCTTTTCCCACTTCTCTTTGCCCAACGATACACCTCCATTTCGGTATCACCAATTGCTGCCATAGACATAGCACGGGTCTGTGTCTATGTTTTGGGGGGGGGCACGGTGGAGCAGCGGTAGAGTTGCTGCCTCACAGCGCCAGAGACCCAGATTTGATCCTGATTATGGGTGCTGTCTGTACAGAGTTTGTACGTTCTCCCCATGATCTGTGTTGGTTTTGTCCGGGTGCTCCGGTTTCCTCCCACACTCCAAAGATGTACAAGTTTGTAGGTTAATTGGCTTGGTATAATAATTGTAAACTGTCCCTCGTGTGTATAGGATCGTGTAAGTTTGCAGGGAATGCTGGTCGGCGCGGACACGGTGGGCCGAAGGTCCTATTTCTGCACTGTATCTCTAAACTAAACTGAAATGAACCCCAGACATGGACCTAGACAAGCACAGCACAGGAACAGGCCTTTCGGCCCACAACATCTGTGCCGAACATGATGCCAAGACCAACTCTTATCTGCCTGCACATAATCCATATCCCTCCATTTCCTGCACTTCCATGTGTCTATCCAAAAGTCTCTTAAATTACACTATCGTATCTGCCCTCCTCTATGCTTAAAATAATACTTGCACTGAATATCTCCTTTAATCTTTGCCCCTCTCACCATTGATATTTCCATCCTTGGCAAAAGGTTCTGATGATCAGTCTATGCCTCTCATAATTTTACTTACTCCCCTCAACGTCGGGCATTCCAGAGAAAAGAGACCTGGTCTTTAGACTTTACTTTAGACTTTAGAGGTACAGAATGGAAGGCCCTTCGGCCCACCGAGTCTGTGCCGACCAGCGTTCATCCCATACACTAACATGACCCTACACACTGGGGGACAATTTCCAATTTTACCAAAGCCAATTAATCTACAAACCTGTACGTCTTTGGAGTGTGGGAGGAAACCGGAGATCTCGGAGAAATCCCATGCGGTCACGGGGAGAACGTACAAACTCCATACTGGCTGCTCCCCTAGTCAGGATCGAACCCGGCTCTCTGGTGCTGTAAGGCAGCAACTCCACCGCTACGTCACCGTGCCGCCCTGTTCAACCTCTCCCTGCATCTCTAATCCAGGCAGCATTCTCTGCACCTCCTCAACATTACACATTTCAGTTTCTCATTCCACTGTCTCTCAGGCGCTTTCATATCATATCATATCATATCTATACAGCCGGAAACAGGCCTTTTCGGCCCTCCAAGTCCGTGCCGCCCAGTGATCCCCGTACATTAACACTATCCTACACCCACTAGGGACAATTTTTACATTTACCCAGCCAATTAACCTACATACCTGTACGTCTTTGGAGTGTGGGAGGAAACCGAAGATCTCGGAGAAAACCCACGCAGGTCACGGGGAGAACGTACAAACTCCTTACAGTGCAGCACCCGTAGTCAGGATCGAACCTGAGTCTCCGGCGCTGCATTCGCTGTAAAGCAGCAACTCTACCGCTGCGCTACCGTGCCGCCCGTACCGTGCTTTGAGTGTCATTGCCAATTTAAGATCAAGGCAGTGAAGCTAAAGGCACAACACAGTGATGCCTCTGTGTTGTAGCTGTTTACGTAATTCGGTTTAATTGAGATACATGGCATTCCATAGCTTGGAATTTCAACATTGCTGCATTAACATGGTGTGTTTACTGTCATCAGGCAAAGGAGAATTTCCTCTCTCAATGTAAACCAGGATACCATGTATACCATTTAGACTTTAGAGATAAATCAAGGAAACAGGCCCTTCATCCCACTGAGCCCATGCCGACCAGCGATCACTAGCACTATCCTGCACGCTAGGGACAATTTACAAAGTATAAAAATTGCCAAAATAAATTGGTAAGTAAAGTGTTTCATCGAATCACAGTTGCAAAATAAGAATGGAACTTGGTGGGGGACAGTAGGAATCCATATATGGAACTTTATGCGAGAGTGTGCCTACTGCAATGGTGAGATTTGCAACAAATTAACAGTGCTAGTTAGTTATTACACTTAACGACTGGACATTTGGTAGTGGCAACACCGTAAATAAAGGTAAAAGTGGTGTGTGGTATGCTTACTTTCATTGGTCGATGGTCAATTGATGAGTGTAAGAATAAGGACATGGACATGGAGATAGAAACAAAGTGCTGGAGTGACTTTGGGTCAGGCAGCATCTCTGGAGAAAAAGGAAGGATGACGTTTTGGGGCGTGACCCTTCGTTAGGCAGAAGAAGTTCGCCCCTCCCCCTTCTGCTCGGGATGACATAATGCAGCTCTATAGAACTTTGGTCAGGCTGCGTTTGGAGTGTTGCGTGCAGGTCTGGTCATCCCATTATAGGAAGGATGTGGAGAGGGTGTAGAAGAGGTTCACTAGACTCTGAAGAAGGGTCCTGACCTGAAATGTCACCTATCCACGTTCTCCAGGGATGCTCCCTGACCCACTGAATTACTCGGGCAAATTGTGTCTCTTTTTTTGTTTGTAAACCAGCATCTGCAGACCCTTGTTTCTACTGGCCAGAATGATGCCTGGATTAGAGGTTATTAGCTACAGGGAGAGCATGGGCAGGCTTGGATTGCTTTCACTGGAACGCCAGAGATTGAGGAGAAATCTGATAGAAGCATACAAAATGGAGAGGCGTAGATCAGGTAGGCAGTCAAAACTGTTTTATCCGCAGGGTGGAAAGTCAAAGGGTAGGGGGGCATAGCTTTAAAGTGAGAGTGGCAAAGTTTAAAGGAGATGTACGGGCATGTTTATTTACACAGGAGTTGGTGGGTTCCTGGAGCGTGCTGTTGGGGTGGCGGAGGAGGTGGATACGATGGCGGTGTTTACGAGGCTTATAGATAGGCACGTGCATCTGCAGGGAATGGACGGATGGGGATCACGTGCAGGCAGAGGAGGTCTGTTTAACTTCACAACAGGTTTGCTATTGGATATTACAGGCTGAAGGGCCTGTTCCTGTGCTTTATTGTTGTGTTCTATGTTCTTTGACAGGGCTGAACTGCAGGAGAATCTGTTTGGGAATAATCCTGAGAAACAAGTGGATTTTGCAACTACTTCTTGAGACTTTTGTTCTGTGGCGTTAACATCCCAAAGTGCCCACATTTTAAAAATGTTAAACGTTGAGGAAATGGGCAGAGTTCCTCATTGGCAGAACAGAGAAGGCTGCCAGCAACCACTAGTGGATCTTTGAAGTGATGAGGAATTTTGATAGGATGACTGCCTTTTCTGTTGAAGATACAGCTGTCCCTGTGGCCCACCGAGTCCACGCCGACCAACAAACACCCGTCCACACTAGTTCTATATTATTCCACTTTCTCGTCCACTGCCTAGGAGGCAATTTACAGGGGCCGATTAACCTTCAAACCTGCACGACTTTGGGATGTGGGAGGAAACGATGAACAGTGGCACAGCAACTCATCGATCACCCTTCTGGGAACTTGCTTCCTTTGTAGCTACCTTCTTCTTTCTATGTATACCTGTAATTTTTTTTGTTGTAGGATTCTCCTTTTTCCTTCCTACCATGAAAATTTCTTGGCCCCTTTTTGTCTTCATTCTTTTCTTGTTTTCTCCCATGTCCTCTACAGGAGAGAGCCGGTTAAATCTAGGGAAAACTGAATAAGTTTGTAAGTTCCAGAAGCTGAATTCAGCAATTCGGCCCATCAAGTTTACTCAACCATTCAATCATGGCTGATCTATTGTTCCCTCTCAACCCCATTTTCCCCATTACCCCTGACACCTGTACCAATCATGAATCTGTCAATCTCCACCTTAAAATATCCATTGGCCTCCACAGCTCCTGTGGCAATAAATTCCACAGATTCACCACCCTCTGACTGAACAAAATTCCTCCTCATCTCCTTTCTAAAGGTACGTCTTTTTATTCTGCGGCTATGGCCTCTAGTCCTAGACTCTTCCACTTTCGTCTACATCCTCTCCACAGAAGGCGGCACAGCGGTAGAGTTGCTGCCTTGCAGCACTTGCAGCACTGGAGAGCCGGGTTCGATCCTGACTGCGGGCGCTGTCTGTACGGAGTTTGTACGTTCTCCGCGTGACCACATGGGTTTTCTCTGAGATCTTCGGTTTCCTCCCACACTCCAAAGACGTACAGGTATGGAGGTAAATTGGCCTGGTAAATGTAAAAAAACAATTGTCCCTAGTGTGCGTAGGATAGTGTTAATGTGCGGGGATCACTGGTCGGCGCGGACTCGGTGGGCCGAAGGGCCTGTTTCCGTGCTGTATCATTCTCGTAAACCTCTTTTGGACCCTCGCCAAAGCCAGAACATCCGTAGATACGGGGTCCAAAACTGTTCACAGTGGTAAGACTGGTGCCTTTCAGCACCAGAGACCCGGGTTCGATCCTGTCTATGGGTGCTGTCTGTATGGAGTTGGTACGTTCTCCCCGTGACCGCGTGGGTTTTCTCCGGGTGCTCCGGTTTCCTCCCACACTCCAAACAGGTACAGGCTTGTTGGTTAATTGGCTCTGGTAAAATTGTAAATTGTCCCCGGTGTGGAGGTTAGAGCTAGTGTACGGGATGATTGCTGGTCTGCACAGACTCAGTGGGCCGAAGGGCCTATGTATCTCTAAAGGTAATTTCAAGTCCCACCATAACCACTGGGGAATGTAGTGAACCAAAAGAAGTTTAGAATAATGCCGATCATATCACAAGGAACTGCAGATGCTGGTTTACAAAAAATAGACACAAAGTGCTGGAGTAACTCAGCGGGTCAGGCAGCATCTGTTGAGAACATGGATAGGCAACGTTTTGGATCGGGTCACTTCCGACCCCTTTTGAGGTGCTACCTGACCCGCTGCGTTACTCCAGCACTTTATGTTTCTAGAATAACATGGTTTGCTTCATTCATATACCCGCTGAAGTGTGTGCTTGTTTGACTATGGATCCACATGCTTCACCTTGAACAGTTTCCTCAGTGCATAGTGTGATTAGTAGGACTTGATGTTACAATCCCTAAGGATGAACAATAAAATACCTGTCATCTTCAGTCTGAAGACTGAAATCGTCACCTGTCCATGTTCTCCAAGGATGCTGCCTGACCTGGTGAGGTACTCCAGCACTCTGTGTCGTCTTTTGTTGTAAGCCAGCATGTGCAGTTCATTGTTTCTGCAATAAAAATGCTGACATTGTTGGATCCATTGAATGGAGAAACAAAAAAAGGTGCGGAGTGATTTATGAGGGTTTGTTGGTTGTCACTTGCACCTGCCAAGTCTCGCTGTTCTGTGCTCCTGTAGTAACACGAAAACAAGCACAGAATTTCAAGTTAGTCCTCGATCCTTCGCTCCAGAGTTGCAGGTGCTTCTTCATAAAGGTACTGCCAATGAAAGGCCTAGCTAGGTAGGATTTCCAGTAAGGAGACAGTCTAGGCCCAGAGGGCACACAATAAAAGAACATACCTTTAGAATGGAGATGAGGAGGAGTTTCTTTAGCCAGAGAGTGGTGAATCTGTGGAATTCATTGCCACAGATGACAGGGGAGACCAGGTAATCGGGTATTTTTAAAGCGGAGATTGACAGATTCTTGATTAGTAAGGATGTCAGGGGTTATGGGGGAAAAGGCAGGAGACTGAGGTTGAGCGGGGAAAACTGATCAGTCATGATTTGAATGGCAGATTAGAATGGATGGGCTGAATGGCCTAATTCTGCTCCAATGTCTTGCGGTCTGACATGGAAACCGGCCCTTCGACCCAACATGTCTACACTCGGCCTCGAGCTCCCATTTTTACTCTATGCTACCTATCCCATTTTATACTCCCCACATTCCTATCAATTTGCCCCAGGTTCTACCATTCACCTGCACACCAGGGGCAATTTGCAGAGGCCAATTAACCTACTGACCACACTTCTTTGGATGTGGGAGGAACCTGGAGCACCTGGAGGAAACCCACGTGGTCACGGGAAGAAAGTAAAAACTCCATACCGGGAGCATCCATAGTCAGGATCGAACACGGGTTTCTGGTGCTGTAAAGCAGTATCTCTACTACTGCTGTGCCAGATGTTTAATGTATCTCCCTCTGATACTGAATTGTTAGAACCTGCGAGAGTGTTTAACTGCTCAATGCGTGATATGATGGAGGCATCGATGGAGAAGCGAGATGAAGAGACAGTTGGGAATGAGTATAGAAGTTGGGAGGTCATATTGCAGTTATACAAGATGTTGGCGAGGCCGCATTTGGAGTATTGTGTTCAGTTTTGGTCACCATTTTATAGGAAAGTTGTTGTCAAGCTAGAAAGGGTGCAGTGAAGATGTTGCCAGGATTCGAGGGCCTGAGCTACAGGGAGCATTTGAGCAGGCTAGGACTCTATTCCTTGGAGTGCAGGAGGATGAGAGGTGATCTTATAGAAGTATACAAAATCATAAGAGGAATTTATCAGATAGACAAACAGAGTCTCTCGGCCAGAGTAGGACGCTAGAGAACCAGACGATATAGATTTAAGATGAGGGGGAAAAGATTTAATAAGCACCTGAGGGATCACTTTTTCTCCCAGAGAGTGGTGGGTGTATGGAACGAGCTACCAGAGGAGGTAGTTGGGACAGGTACTATCGCAATGTTTAAAAAGCATTTGGACAGGTACATGGATAGGACAGGTTTAGAGGGACATGGGACCAGTGCAGGCAGGCGGGACTAGTGTAGATGGGGCATGTTGGCCGGTGTGGGCAAGTTGGGCTGAAGGGCCTGCTTCAACGCTGTATGACTCTGTCTCTGAGCTGAAGTGTGTGGAGACATGGAGGAGACAGAACCAGCTGGATTGCTGACCTGTTTCACTGCTGTTAATTTGATGTAATTCTGTGCGGCATTTCATTTCCCCCAGAGCTGCGCGGAACAGAATGACCTCAGAGAAAGCTGAGGCCCGCGTTAGCTTTGTTCCTAATGGAGGGAATGCTCCCTCCAGCCCCACAGACGATGCTGCCGGAGTAAAACTACTCACACAAGTATCTTGGTGCTGATTATTCCCTCCATTAATGAGGTCCAATGGACAAATGTTTCTCGATTCCCTAAAGGGGGGAAGCCAATGAATAAAATCTCAGTGCGATCTGCCATTATCTTCTCATGTACCAGAATTAATAAAAAAAATCCCTGCAGCAGTCGACAGTGAATCTTGAGCCCTAACTACACAGCTGCAAGAACACGGTGGCGCAGAGGTAGAGTTTCCGCCTTACAGCGCCAGAGACCCGGGTTCAATCCTGACTCTGGGTGCTGTCTGTGTGGAGTTTGTATTTTCTCCCTGTGACCGTGTGGGTTTTCTCCGGGTGCTATGGTTTCCTACCACACTCCAAAGACATACCAGGTTTATCGGTTAATTGGTTGCTTCAGTAAAATTGTAAATTGTCCCCAGTGTGTGCAGGGTAGTATTAGTGTAATTGTATCTGCCTCTATCAATTTGTTTTGGCACCATCCTCTGCGAGGGAAAAGTTGCTCCTCAGATCATTTAAAAATTTCTCTTCCCCCCCCCCCCCAACGTTAAATGCAAGCCCTCTGTTTTGGGACTCCCCTACCATGAGAAAGAGACTGTGATCCTCTTTCTGCCATCCATATCGCTCTTAATTTTATGAACTTCTGTAAAGTCATCCCTCAGCCTCCTTTGCTCCAGAGAAAACGATCCGAGCCTATCCAATCTCTCCCAATAACTTAAGGCCTCCATTCCAGACAACACCTTATGGATCTATAAACAAGGAACTGCAGGTGCTGGCTTACATAAAAAAGATGCGCGGTGCTGGAGTAACTCAGCAGGTCAGGCATCATCTCTGAAGATCATGGATGGGTGACGTTTCAAGTTCGGGCCCTTCTTCAGACTGATTAGTCACACCAATCCAAAGCCAACTGCAAGAATATTGGAAATAAACACAAAATGCTGGAGTAACTCAGCGGGATGTTGGTATCAATATCAATTGGATATTAATATCAATATCAAGAATATTGGTATTGGCTTATTATTGTTAATTATATCAAGATCCAGTGCAAAACGTGGTTTTGCATGCAATCTGGTCATATCATACCATACCATGTTATGGTATCATATCATTACCATGGTAATAATACCAAGTCTAGATCAATTGCAAGTCTATTAGTATTGAGGAGCAACACTGTGGTGCAGCGGTAGAGTTGCTGCCTTACAGCGCCAGAGACCCAGTTTAGATCCTGCCTACGGGTGCTGTCTGCACGGAGTTTACACGTTTTCCCTGTGACTGCGTGGGTTTTCTTCTGGTGCTCTGGTTTTCTCTCACCCTCCAAAGATGTACAGATTTGTAGGCTAATTGGCTTTGATTTTTTAAAAATTATAAATTATCCCTAGTG
Source organism: Rhinoraja longicauda (assembly GCF_053455715.1). Taxonomy (NCBI): domain Eukaryota; kingdom Metazoa; phylum Chordata; class Chondrichthyes; order Rajiformes; family Arhynchobatidae; genus Rhinoraja; species Rhinoraja longicauda. Next base: position 74,276,850 of record NC_135956.1, read on the forward strand.
GGTAGGATAGTGCTAGTGTACGGGGTGAACACGAGTTGGCGCGGGCTCGGCGGGCCGTAGGGCCTGTTTCCACGCTGTGTCTCTAAAGTCCTGTTAATGTCAGGTACTGAGATACAATGCAAAGCCTTGTTTTGTGTGCTGTCCATTGTCAGACATGACTGCAATAATACCAGACTTGAGTTGAGGCCAACGGCAGGAGGCTTGATCGCTAGATTTAGTATTTTTTAGAGATACAGAGTGGCTCACCGAGTCCACAACAACCAACGATTACCCGTGCACTAGTTCTATCCGACATGCTAAGAACAATTTTTACCGAAGCCAATTAACCTACAAACCTGTACGTCTTGGAGTGTGGGAGGAAACCAGAGCTACTGAATGTTCACATAGAGTCACGCAGCGTGGAAACAGGCCCTTCGACCCAACTTGCCCACACCGACCAACATGCACCATCTACACTAGTCCCACCTGCTTGCGTTTGGCCCATATCCAGGCTAATTGGTTCATACCTTGGCTAATAGCTTCAGGTAATGGGTTTAAGGTGAGGGGGGAAAGATTTAATAGGAACCTGAGGGGTATCTTTTTCACACATAGGGTGGTGGGTGTATAGAACAAGCTGCTGGAGGAAGTAGATGAGGCAGGTACTATCACAATGTTTAAGAAACATATAGACAGGTACATGGATAGGACAGGTTTAGAGGAATATGGGCCAAACACAGGCAGGTGGGACTAGTGTAGCTGGGACGTGTTGGTTGGTGTGGGTACGTTGGGCCGACTGTGCAAACTGGCCTTCCCTCCATTCATTTTGGTGAGTTGCGGTTTTGGTGAACTTCTGTTGCCCCTTTATCACATTTCCTCCAAAGTTGCAGGAACTAAGGGAAAGGTCTTCACACAGCTCCGAAATTCAGTGCAGTTGAAAAGGGGTGCCCTGCGTGGGCATTGGGATGCAGTGGGATCAGGAGGACTGCTGGGCCTTTGGGACGAGGAAGGCGAGGCAGTTGGGACTTGCTGTGGGGCACTGGACAGGACTTCGGTCAGGGAGGGTACGTGGGTCAGTGTCCACTGTGGGGCTGGGCTGGGGTGGGGTGGAAGAGTATCGCCCAAGGGGAATACCAATCCAGCTTTGCATTGAGAAGAGAAAAAGACACACAAGTTCTGGACTAACTCAGCGGGTCCAGCAGCATCTCTGAAGCAAATGTATGGGTGACGTTTCGGATCGGGACACAAGAAGGGTCCCCACCCCAAGCGTCACCCCCCCCCCCATGTTCTCCTGAGATGCTGCCTGACCCGCTGAGCTACACCAGCACTTTGTGTCTATTTTTGTAAACCAGCATCTGCAGTTCCATGAATCTACTTTTGCACTGGGAAGACCTGTTTTCCTTTTCCTCGTGTGATTGTGGGTACCAGGACTATTTAGTTTAAGTTACCTGTCAAAAGAAGCAGCACTGTGGTGCTGCTCGGGTTTAATCCTGACTACGGGTGCTGTCTTTACGGAGTTTGCACGTTCTCCCTGCTACCCAGTGGGTTTTCTCCATGTGCTCCGGTTTCCTCCCATGTTCCAAAGTCGTGCGGGTTTGTTGGTTAATTGGCTTCTGTGAATTGTCCCCAGTGTGTCGTGTTTTCGCTCACTGGTGCGGACTCGGTGGGCCGAAAGGCGGGTTTCTGCGCTGTATCTCTAAAGTAAAGCAATGCACAGGGCTAAGGTCAGCCAGGGATAGAAATCCCACTGTGGCAGCAGGATTGATAATGCAGCACGTCTGCATTAATATCTCGACAATGGGGCAAAAACATAGACATTCTTGCATTTTGCTTTGGGGAAAATAAATCCATCTTCAACATAGTAGCACTGAAGAAAATGCCAACGTATGATGCGATACCTCGCCCTTCCTTTCTTCTCTGTGGTAGATGGCCTCCATTTCCCCATGTTGAGATGCAGCTGATTCAAGGGCCTGTCCTACTTTGGCGATTTTTTAGGCGACTGCCGGCGACTGTCAAAGTCGTAGCAGATTGCCGAAAAAAATAACCGTACGACAATGACCGCGACAATCCCCGCGACAAGGTAAGACAACCGACCACATAGGCGACGGCAAGCTGACGAAAACCGGCGACTCAAGGGCCTGTCCCACTTAGGCGATGTTAAGGGGACAGATGGCGACTAGGCTGTTCACCGGGGTGTCGCTGGCATGGTCGTGGGGAGTCTTCAAAGGATCGTAGTGGCGCGTCGCGAAGATTTCAACCGGTTTGAAATTTCTCGGCGACAGCTGGCTTGTCGCCCGGTACCGTAGCTTATTGCGGGCGCTGTCGCATGCTGTCCCCAGGTGTGCAAGATTGTCACATGGACTTTTTCTTGGCATGTCATTCACAGATTCTCATTGCATTCATTTTGACCATTAAAATCAAACGCTGACACATGCGCTGCGCTATGAAAACTCCTTTCATTCATTCATTCATTTAGAATCTAAATGAATGAATGAAAAGAGTTCTGATAGTGCAGCGCGTGTGTCAGCGTTTGATTTTATGCGATGAGAATCTGTGAATGAGATGTCATGATAACGTGCTTAGAAATTCAATAAATTCCTACAGCTATTTTTAAAGAAATCAACAAAATCAACTTTATTCCAAAACAGCATATCCCTATGAAAGATGGGTAATTGCATGCAAAAAAAAATTTTTTTAAACGGGCACTTCAAACAAATGCAAAATATACCTCACTGGAAATTTCACTGGACGGACCTTGCTGTCGGTTTGTTCACGTGTGAGTTGTGCTTGTGACACCTCCACATAAGTGCAGGTTTTCGTTGGTTGTCTTAGCTTGCCGTGGTCCCTGTGGTAGTGGACGTCCTGGGTAGCAAAGACTGAGTCGCCGGTTGTCGTCAGCTTGCTGTCGCCCACGTGGTAGGTTGTCTTAGCTTGTCGCGGGCATTGTCGTGGTCGTTGTCGTGGACATTGTCGTACGGTTATTTTTTTCGGCGATCTGCTACGACTTCGACAGTCGCCGGCAGTCGCCTAAAAAATCGCCAAAGTGGGGCAGGCCCTTCACCCACCCTATTAATCTATCAAGGTATCACAAAATGCTGGAGTAACTCAGCAGGTCAGGCAGCATCTCTGGAGAGAAGGAATGGGTGACGTTTCGAGTTGAGACCCTTCTTCAGACTGATGTCAGGGGGGGGGCGGGACCCCCCCCCCCCCCCGACATCAGTCTGAAGAAGGGTCTCGCTCCTTGAAACGTCACCCATTCCTTCTCTCCAGAGATGCTGCCTGACCTGCTGAGTTACTTCAGCATTTTGGGATACCTTCGATTTGTACCAGCATCTGCAGTTATTTTCCTACACTATTAATCTATCAATGTCTCTTTGGAATTTTGTGTTCTCATCTCCAGGGTTTGCAGTGCCATCAATCGTTGTGTTAACGACAAATTTGGTTACTTGGTTGTCCTGTGAGTTATTGTGTCATTGAGTGTCATTGATAAATATAGTGAACGGGTCAGTCCCCAAAGAGACCAACTGGTTGCACACACCATTGTTCATATTCTCCCTCATCAGGCTTCTGAATGGCCCTTTATCAGCGGGGTTACTGTCTGATTCACCTCTTTCTACCCCATTGTGGACATTGGACTTTGTCTCTGGAACTGGTGCACTACAATGCTGAGAACTATATTCTGCACTCTGTATCTTCCCCTTTGCTCTACCTATTTGTACTTGAGTTTGGCTTGATTGTATTTATATATAGTATAATCTGGTGTGATTGGGTAACGAGCAAAAGAGTCTTTTCACTGTACCTCTTTACAAGTGGCAATAATAAACCTAAACCTTCAAATTCAATTAGATACCCTATTATGCTCACTGTCTTTTGTTTTGTTTAGAGATACAACATGGAAATGGGTCCTTAGGTCCATCGAGTCTACTACTAGTAACTAAATAACTAACTAACTAGTAACTGTAAGGTTATCCACTTTGGCGGCAAAAACAAGGAGGCAGACTATTATCTCAATGGTGTCAGGTTAGGTAAGGGGGAAGTGCAATGAGACCTGGGTGTCCTTGTACACCAGTCACTGAAAGTTGGCGTGCAGGTACAGCAGGCAGTGAAGAAAGTTAATGGAATGTTGGCCTTCATAACGAGAGGATTACAGTATAGGAGTAAAGAGGTTCTTCTGCAGTTGTATAGGGCCCTGGTAAGACCACATCTGGAGTATTGTGTACAGTTTTGGTCTCCTAATTTGAGGAAGGACATCCTTGTAATTGAGGCAGTGCAGCGTAGGTTCACGAGATTGATCCCTGGGATGGCGGGACTGTCATATGAGGAAAGATTGAAAAGACTAGGCTTGTATTCGCAGGAGTTTAGAAGGATGAGAGGGGATCTTATAGAGACATATAAAATTATAAAAAGACTGGACAAGCTAGATGCAGGAAAAATGTTCCCAATGTTGGGGGAGTCCAGAACCAGGGGCCACAGTCTTAGAAAAAAGGGGAGGCCATTTAAAACTGAGGTGAGAAGGAACTTTTTCGCCCAGAGAGTTGTGAATTTGTGGAATTCTCTGCCACAGAGGGCAGTGGAGGCCAAATCACCGGATGAATTTAAGAGAGAGTTAGATAGAACTCTGGGGGCTAGTGGAATCAATGGATATGGGGAGAAAATGGACATAGGTTACTGATTGTGGATGATCATCCATGATCACAATGAATGGCGGTGCTGGCTCAAAGGGCCAAATGGCCTCCTCCTGCACCTGTTTTCTATGTTCTATGTTCTATGAAGTTAGTGTATGGGTGACCAACAATCACCCCTTACACTAACTAGTTCTATCCTACACACTCGGGACAATTTAAAGAAGCCAATTAACTTACAAACCTGTACATCATTGGAACGTGGGAGAAAACCGGTCAGGGCACCTGGAAAAAACCCTTTGCGTTCACAGGGAGAATCTGCAAACTCCGTACAGACAGCACCCGTGGTCAAGATCGAACCCTGGGCTCTGGTGCTGTGAGGCAGCAACTCTACCACTGCACCACAGTGTCGCACATCTTCTGCCTCCAAATTAAACTCCTAACTATGTGAGTCTTGGGTTCAACCAACCGTCCTGCACATTGAACATTATCAACAAGCTGGAGGAACTCAGCAGGTCAGGCAGCATCTATAGATTGGGAAATGGCCAGTTGATGTTTTGGGGTAGGACCCTTCACTTGGGATGGATTTCAACATCTGCAGTCTCCACGGAACCTTATATCATGCTCTTCGTGGGAGTTTCGTTCACTCTGTGTTTCCAAACCCCGTAGTAATGTGGTTGTCACTGAACTGCCTTGGGCTGTTCTGTTGTCATTCAATGGTTTATACAATTACAAGTTCTTTCTTTCACCTTAAAGAGAATTGTTGGCTGCAAATAGTGACATCAATATTCCCAGAAAGGGAAGTGGCGATTGATTAAGTGCAGGCGTTCAAAACCAATGTTGCAGATTATTGAGATAGGATGAAAGCATATTATTTGCAAATGCCCATCCTCCATGGACATCTTCCTTGTGGCAGATTTGTTCTCATAGAGCTGGTCCGTACAGAGACCGCCCCATTTGACCGAACTCGTCTATGCTAACTGTGCTGCCTATCTATGCTAATCCCATTTACCTGCAATAGGCCTGTATCCCTCGCGTCCCGCTCAGATGCCTTTTCAACATTGTAATTGGATCTGCTTCTATTACTTCCTCTGGCAACTCATTCCAGGGAACCATCACCCTGTGTGTGCGGAAAAAAACCTACCCCTCAGATCTTCGTTACATTTCACCCCCCCCCCCTCACCTTAAACTTGTGCCCTCTGGTTCCGGAATCACGTGCCCTGGTAGAAAGACCGTGTCTGTCTATCCTGTCTGAGCTCCTCGTTAATTTTATAAACCCGTAGAAGATCATCCTCTCAGCTTCCCGTACTCCAGTGAGAATAAAGCCAGCCTATCTCGTCATGATGACAATCCATTCCAGGAAACATCCCGGAGAATAAAATTATGAGGCATTCTTCGAGTAGACAGTAGACATTTTTTTTCCTCCCCCAGGGTAGAAATGCCAGAGTCTAGAGGGCATTAGTTTTAAGACGAGAGGGGCAAAATTTTAAAGGATATGGGTGGGGCAATTGTTTACAGTGAGAATGGTGGGTGCCTGGAACGTGCTGGCGGGGGTAGTGGTGGAGACAGATACGATAGTGGCATTTAAAAGGCTTTTGGATAGGTGCATGGATATATAGGAAATAGGACATGGATCATGTACAGGCAAAGGAGATTAATTTAACTTGACATCATGTTCAACACAGACATTGTGGGCCAAAGGGGCTTTTTCTGAGCTGCCCTGTTCCATGTTCTATAAGGATATGTGAAATGTAAACTGGAGCAGGCCATTCAACAATGTCGTGGCTGATCTTTTAACAACACAATTTTCCTGCACTAATGCTGTATTGTATTATTCCCTTAATATCTAAAGATCTATCGATCTTTATCTTGAATGTACTGAGCCACTGAACCTCAGCAGTACTCTTAGATAATGAATCTAGAGTCTTGAATCTAGAGTTAATGAGTCTTAGATAAGACTCGCCACCCTCTGATGAAGCCACTTCCTCCCATCTCTGTCCTGACTCTTGTTGTCAGACTATTGAACAAACCTCTCGCATGCTACGGATGTATTCTTGATCTTCCAATCTACCACGTTGTAGCCCTCGAACTTTAAAAAAATCTGCACTTTCTCTGTATCTGTAACATCGATATGATATGAACCGTTTAGATTATTCTTTTACATTACTTGTCGTTCTCTGGTATGATACGATTTTTCCAGATGGCGCGTAAGATTTTCACAGTATTTCAGTAAAGGTGATAATATTACACCAATACCAATGAGTGGTCCCACACCAATTCTAAGACCCTGACCCTTGGTTCCAACCAGCCAGGGAAAACATCATCCCTGCACTCACCCTGGTAAACTCTGTTAGAATATGTTTGTTTTAATGAGATCACCACTCATTATTCTATCATGACCAAATGCGGGTTAAATGGACTCCCAGAACATAGCACAGGAACAGGCCCATTGGCCCACAATGTCTGTGATGAACATGATGCCAAGATAACTAATTCCATCTGTCCAAATATGATCCATATCCCTCCAACCGTGGGGTGGCGCAGCGGTAGAGTTGCTGCCTTACAGCGAATGCAGCGCCGGAGACTCAAGTTCGATCCTGACTACGGGTGCTGTTTGTACGGAGTTTGTACATTCTCCCCGTGACCTGCTTGAGTTTTCTCTGAGATCTTCTCTGAGATCGTCCCACACTCCAAAGACGTACAGGTATGTAGGTTAATTGGCTGGGCAAATGTAAAAATTGTCCCTAGTGTAGGATAGTGTTAATGTGCGGGGATCGCTGGGCGGCACGGACCTGGTGGATCTCTAAATCTAAATCTAAAAATCTAAAATCCCTACATAGCCATGTGCTTGCCTTAAAAGCTTCTTAAATGCCACTATTGTATCTGCCTCGTCCCCTGGCAGCACGTTCCAGGCAAGTTAGGAGGAGGGGGAGTTCAACGAGATCTGGGTGTCCTAGTGCATCAGTCAATGAAAGGAAGCATGCAGGTACAGCAGGCAGTGAAGAAAGCCAATGGAATGTTGGCCTTCATAACAAGAGGAGTTGAGTATAGGAGCAAAGAGGTCCTTCTACAGTTGTACCGGGCCCTGGTGAGACCGCACCTGGAGTACTGTGTGCAGTTTTGGTCTCCAAATTTGAGGAAGGATATTCTTGCTATGGAGGGCGTGCAGCGTAGGTTCACTAGGTTAATTCCCGGAATGGCGGGACTGTCGTATGTTGAAAGGCTGGAGCGATTAGGCTTGTATACACTGGAATTTAGAAGGATGAGGGGGGATCTTATTGAAACATATAAGATAATTAGGGGATTGGACACATTAGAGGCAGGAAACATGTTCCCAATGTTGGGGGAGTCCAGAACAAGGGGCCACAGTTTAAGAATAAGGGGTAGGCCATTTAGAACGGAGATGAGGAAGAACTTTTTCAGTCAGAGAGTGGTGAAGGTGTGGAATTCTCTGCCTCAGAAGGCAGTGGAGGCCAGTTCGTTGGATGCTTTCAAGAGAGAGCTGGATAGAGCTCTTAAGGATAACGGAGTGAGGGGGTATGGGGAGAAGGCAGGAACGGGGTACTGATTGAGAGTGATCAGCCATGATCGCATTGAATGGCGGTGCTGGCTCGAAGGGCTGAATGGCCTACTCCTGCACCTATTGTCTATTGTCTATTGTCTATCCCACTCCTCCCTACCCTTCTATGTGAAAAGAAAACTTGTCTCACACATCTTTAAATTCAGCGCCTCTCACCTTTGCCTCTCTCGTGACTCCTGCATGATTCTTGAAGCCGATGCTAACCAATCCAATTTCTGGACCACTGCTCTTTTTGCAAATCAACATAATTTACTGGGCAGTTGACTTATTTGCCTCTCGTCCCACACACTTGCTTCATTCCCCTCTCATTGACTGAAACTCTCTCGGCAACAGCGATTCTGAATGTTACCGTGATCTGGAGGGGATTCATAATCTATTGCCCCTTCTAATGTTACAAGTCAAGTTGAGTTTATTCGGTTTAGATTTATTATTGTCACATGTACCGAGGTACAGTGAAAAACTTTGCTCTGCATGCTGTCCAAACAGACCAAATATACTATATATAGATACGATCAGTTTAAATTCAAGTACAGTAGGTAGAGCAAAGGGGAAGATACAGAATATAGTTTTCAGCATTGTTGCACAACGGTTCCAGAGACAAAGTCCAATGTCCGCAATGGGTTAGAGGTGAATCTGACACTACCCGACCTTATGGAAGGACTGTTCAGGAACCTGATAACAAGGGGAAAGATGTTTGTCCTGAGTCTAGTGGTGCGCGCTTTCAAGTTTTTATACCTTTTGCCTGACGGGAGTGGGGTTCTGCCTGATGAAAGAGGGGAGAAGATGGAATGGCCGGCGTGGGACAAGTCTTTGATTTATGTTTATGACGATTTCTTTGATTACTGTCATATGTACAAGTCTGGTGAGGTACAGGTACATTGAAAAGTCTTGCTTCTGACAGCATCACAGGTACATGGACAACACACAAAAACATACGTTATGCAAAATTCCAGACAGAAAGAAGACTACAAAAAACAAGACATTAGTGGAAAAACATGAATAGAAAAAATAACAAGGACGGTATAAGAAGTGGGCAGTACACTTCTGGTAAATGATCCTTGTAGTATTTGTGGGCCGGATGACCGATAAATGAACCTCCTGCAGGCAGAGGGGAAAGGCTTGCTCCCACGGTCTGGCATGTCAGTGGGAAGGTGATGCTGTCAGTACCGTGACACCATCGTACAAGTAAGCTGCTTTCACACAGAAATCAAAAGTTAATAACATCTAAGGATGTCAGGAATACAAAATAAAGTTTATTCACAAAATGCTGGAGTAACTCAGCAGGTCGGGCAGCATCTCGGGAGAGAAGGAATGGGTGACGTTTTGGGTCGAGACCTGCCTCGACCCGAAACGTCACCCATTCCTTCTCTCCCGAGATGCTGCCTGACCTGCTGAGTTACTCCAGCATTTTGTGAATAAATCGATTTGTACCAGCATCTGCAGTTATTGTCTTATACAAAATAAAGTGCTGGAGGAGTTTGATGGGTTATGTTCATAAGCAGAATTAGGCCATTTGGCCCATCAAGTCTACTCTGCCCTTCAATCATGGCTGATCTATTTTTCCCCTCTCTCAACCCCATTCTCCTGCCTTCTCCCCATGACCTTTGGCGCCCTTACTAATCAAGAACCTGCCAATCTACACCTTAAAAATACACAATGACTCGGCCTCCACAGCCATCGATTGCAATGAATGCCACAGATCACCAGCCTCCAGCTAAAGATTTTGCTCCTCGTCTCCTTTCTAAAGGTACGTCCATTTATTCTGAGGCCATACCCTCTGGTGCTAGACTCTCCCACTGTCTAGGGAAACATCCTTTCCACATCCACTCCATCCAAGCTTTTCACTATTCGGTAAGTTTTAATGACAATAGACAATAGACAATAGGTGCAGGAGGAGGCCATTCGGCCCTTCGAGCCAGCACCGCCATTCAATGTGATCATGGCCGATCATTCTCAATCAGTACCCCGTTCCTGCTTTCTCCCCATACCCCCTGACTCCGCTATCCTTAAGAGCTCTATCTAGCTCTCTCTTGAATGCATTCAGAGAATTGGCCTCCACTGCCTTCTGAGGCAGAGAATTCCACAGATTCACAACTCTCTGACTGAAAAAGTTTTTCCTCATCTCAGTTCTAAATGGCCTACCCCCTTATTCTTAAACTGTGGCCCCTGGTTCTGGACTCCCCCAACATTGGGAACATGTTTCCTGCCTCTAACGTGTCCAACCCCTTAATAATCTTATACGTTTCGATAAGATCTCCTCTCGTCCTTCTAAATTCCAATGTATACAAGCCTAGTCGCTCCAGTCTTTCAACATATGACAGTCCCGCCAATGAGGTCCCGCCTCAACCTTCTAAACTCCAGCGAGTACGGGTCAGAGGAATCACAGGCAATAACTTTGACCAGGTTGCAGTGAATGGATGACCATGCAGTAATTCTGAACACCGGGACAGGCAGCAGAACAATAGCCTTCTTTGTACCGAACACGTCCCTTCAACCCCACATGTTCTTCAGTCTATTTTCAGATTTGTAAACATTTTTGTGCCGAGTCCCTGAAGGAAATTGTTAAGAAAATGTTAAAAATAACCTGCAAATTTCTAATCTTAGCAAGCAATACAGTGTGTTGATTCACCCACTTTAAACATTTCAGTGTGTTATGAAATGTCTGAAAGAGTCAAGTTATGAGTGTTTTATTGTCATAAGTTCATGGGGTATCGGAGCAGAATTAGGCCATTCGGCCCATCGAGTCTACTCCACCATTCAATCATGGCTGATCTATCTCTCCCTCTCAACCCCATTCTCCTGCCTTCTCTCCATAACCTCTGACACCTGTACTAATCAAGAATCTATCAATTATCGTCTTAAAAATATCCATTAACTTGGCCATATGTCCAGAAATGGAATCCTTACTTGCAGCAGCACAACAGATATGTAAGCACAGTACTCTGTAAATACTATAATAGACAGAAACAAAATGTTCAGTGTATATAAAAAACAAACAAACATAAATAGTGCAAAGAAACAAAAAACAATGGCTCAAGTCTACGTAGTTCAGAGCATATTTGGAACTTGTAATGTTTAATAGCCTGCTGATTATTGGGAAGAAGGTGCTCCTGAACCTGGACGTTAGTTTTCAGAGTCCTATACCTTCTTCATACAGCATAGAAGCCGACCCCTCGCCCAACTTATCCATGCCAACCAAGTACCTTCCTGAGCTAGTCCCATTTGCCTGCATTGGGCCATATCCCTCCTAATGAAGCATTATAAAACCAAGGTAGGCGGGTAGAATTGAGCTACAGATCGGCGATGATCTTATTGAACGATAGTAGAGGCAGGAGATGGCGAACAGCCTCTTCCCAGCCAACTTTGCAAGGCAACAGTGTGGTGGTGCTGAAGCCAAGTGCTGGAGTAACTCAGCGGGTCAGGGAGCATCCCTGGTAAACGTGGATTGGTGACGTTTCAGGTCGGGACCCTTCTTCAGACTAATTCTGCAGAACGGTCCCAACCTGAAACGTCACCTATCCAGCGTCACCAGAATTAGTCTGAGGAAGGGTCCCGATCTGAAACGTCACCGATCCATGTTCTCCAGGGTTTCTGCCTGATCTGCTGAGTTAATCCAGCACTTGGTAAACCAGCATGTGCCATTCCTTGTTTCTACAGTGTGGTCGGTTTGTCATAGAGTGATACAGTGTGGAAACAGGCCCTTCGGCCTAACTTGCTCTCACCGGCCAACAATGTCCCAGCTACACTAGTCCCAATTGCCTGCGCTTGGTCCATATCCCTCCAAACCTGCCCTATCCATGTACCTGTCTAACTGTTTCTTAAATGATGGGATAGTCCCAGCCTCAATTACCGCCTCTGGCAGCTTGTTCCATACACCCATCACCCTTTGTGTGAAAAAGTTACCCCTCGGATTCCTATTAAATCTTTTCCCCTTCACCTTGAACCTATGTCCTCTGGTCCTCGATTTCCCCCACTCTGGGCAAAAGACTCTGTGCATCTACCTGATCTATTCCTCTCATGATTTTGTACACCTCTATAAGATCTCCCCTCATCCTCCTGCGCTCCATGGAATAGAGACCCAGCCTACTCAACCTCTCCCTATAGCTCACACCCTCTAGTCTTGGTAACATCCTCGTAAATCCTTTCTGAACTCTTTCAAGCTTGACAATATCTTTCCCAGAACTGAACACAATATTCTAAATGCGGTCTCACCAACTTGTCTTATACAACTGCAACATGACCTCCCAACTTCTATACTCAGTACTCTGACTGATGAAGGCCAAAGTGCCAAAAGCCTTTTTGACCACCTTATCTACCTGCGACTTGGCCATCAAGGAACCAAGATCCCTCTGCTCTACAACACTACCCAGAGGCCTACCATTTACTGTGCAGGTCCTGCCCTTGTTCGACGTCACAAAATGCAACACCTCGCACTTCTCTGTGTTAAATTCCATCAACCATTCCTCCGACCACCTGGCCAATCGATCCCGACCCTGGCTGCAATTGTTCACAACCATTCTTCACTGTCTGCAAAACCCAATAATTTCTAACCCAGACGTTTGCGCCCATTCCTCAACAGGTGATCGAATCGGTGGGGATCCTTGTTTACAAAGCCTTGGACTGGGGCCTGAAGGACAACGAGGAACGGGAGCTCAGTCCACCGCTGGAGCACTTGATAGACCGCATGACCAATATCCTGGACGAGGGTGTGGCGACCGAGGGGAACTTGGACGAGGGGTACGACGGCCAGGACGAAGAGGACGAGCAGAAAGAGATCTTCGCAATAAAACGGATCACCGCAATAAGGAACTTCAGACACGTGATGATGGTGAGTCTTCTTTGCTTGGCAAATTGTGATGGATATTTATTTGTGGACAAACACAGGGCAGCCCTCATCCCACCACACTGATCTGTTTACCATCGCGACTAACCTTTAGACCCTACTTTTAGACTTTAGAGATACAGCGCGGAAACAGGCCCTTCGACCCACCGAGTCTGCCAAGACCAGTGATCACCCCGTACACTAACACTATCACACACTCCAGGGACAATTTACAGTTTGTACCGAAGCTAATTAACCTAGAAACCTGTATGTCTTTCGAGTATGGGAGGAAACTGGAGCACCCAAGCAAACCCACGCCAACAGGGAAAACGTACAAACTTCATGCAGATAGCATTCGTAGTCAGGATTGGACGCCGGTCTCTGGCGCAGTAAGGCAGCAACTCTAACCCGCTCTATTCTACGGTGCCACCCTAAGGGGAAGAAGCTGACCCTGAGCACCAAAAAGCAAAGCTTTTCTCTGTACCTCAGCAAGCATGACAATATCAAACCAATATCAGTACGTTCGCAGTTGAGGTTCGTTCCATGATGTACTACTCCTACTTTCACTGTGTGTTGATTTCTGCAGTTGTCGACTCATCGACCATTTAGAACACTTAGAATCATTTTCAGGAGAGAGTTAGATTTAGCTCTCGGGGCTAACGGAATCAAGGAATATTGGGAGAAAGCAGGAACGGGGTACTGATTTTAGATGATCAGCCGTGATCATATTGAATGGCTTGAATGGCCGAATGGCCTACTCCTGCATCTGTTTTCTATGTTTTTAATATAGAACAGCACAACAACAGGCCCTTCGGCCCACAATGTCTGCTGCAAGCATGATGTCAAGATAAACTAATCTCATTTGCCTGCACATGATTTATACTACATGAGCGGGTACTTTTTTACACAAAGGGTGGCGGGTGTATGGAGCGAGCTGCCGTAGGAGATTGCTGAGGCAGGTACTATCATAATGTCTAAGAGACATTCGGACAGGTACATGGATAGGAAAGGTTTAGAGGGATGTGGGCAGGTGGGACGAGCGTAGATGGGGCATGTTGGGTCGAAGGGCCTGTTTTGTCGAAGGGCCTGTTTTTACGCTGTATGACTCCATGACTCCATTCCCAGCATATCCACATGTCTATCTAAAGGTCTTGTACACGCCACCATTGCAACTGCCTCCTCCACCACCCCTGACAGTGTGTTCCAGGAACCCAATATTGACTCTGGACCATTGCAGCATAAGTCACACAAAAACCCATTAGATTTGTTGCGCATGTCAGTGACTTCCACACAGACTGTTTTGCATAAATAACCATATATTGTGTCGGTGAGATCTGATGATGATTGATGTTCAGTATCGATGTTTGAACTGGGCAAAGATGGTAAGTTCCTACCTCCAGCTGTGTCACCGACAGCTGTCATCATGGCATGCCATTTGTCATTTATACGACTTTTTATTTTTCGTTGTCTAATTTCAAGAATATTCTGCTGAAACTAATTTTGCCCCACCTTTTCGATTTTAATTTTTATAAATAAAATCTAGTGCAAGACCTCTTTCATTAACAAACCAAGCTGCTACTCGGTTAAAGAAGGGCTGATTTTAGATTCAGCTTTCCGGACTAGCAAGGTCTGAGTTTAGTTTATTGTCACATGTACAGCTCAACGGAAAGACGATCGGTGATTACAGTCTAGCCGTCCACCGTGTACAGATACAGGATAAAGCGAATAATGCTTAGAGCAAGATAAAGTCCAATTAAGGATACTTTTAAGATCTCCAACGAGGTAGAGAGGAGGTCAGGACTGCTCTCTTGTTGGTGAGGGGAGTTTTAGTTTAGGGTTAAGTTTTGGTTTGGAGATACAGCGCGGAAACTGGCCCTTCGGCCCACCGAGTCCGTACCGACCCGTGATCACCGCATATTAACACTACCCTACACGCACTAGTGACAATGTTTCTCATACACCAAGCCAATTAACCTACATACCTGTACGTCTTTGGAGTGTGGGAGGAAACCGAAGATCTCGGAGGAAACCCACGCAGTCACGGAGAGAACGTACAAACACCGTACAGACAGCACCCGTGGCCAGGATCGAACCCAGGTCTCTGGCGTGTAAGCGCTGTGAGGCAGTAACTCTACCGCTGCGCCACCGTGGCTGCCCTGGGTCAGTTGCTTGGGTCAATGGGCGTAACATGGTAAACGTGGCAACCATGTTGTGCACAGAAAGACCCCACAAATAACAAAGTGATGAGGACAAAGTAATCTGTCTTTTAATGATTGATTGAACGGTAAGATTAGTCCCGTGTGTTTAGGGCTCACTGGTGCAGCTGGTCGAGTTGCTGCCTTCCTGTGCCAGAGATCCTGGATCAATCCTGACTACGGGCGCTGTCTGTGCGGAATTTGTACGTTCTCCCGGTGACCGGGTGGGTTTCCTCTGGGTTTCCTCCCGCACTCCAAAGTCGTGCAGGTTTGTCGATTAATTGGCCTGTGTAAAATTGCAGCTAGTGTGGAGGGAGTGGATGAGAAAGTGGGATAATATGGAACTAGGGTGAATGGGTGATCGATGGTAGCCCCGGACTCGGTGGGCTGAAGGGCCTGTTTCCATGCTGTAGAACTAAACTAAACTATACTATACTAGGATGCTGGTCAAACTTGCTTTGACATATTCCAGTGGACCCTTTTGCACCACTTGTGAGCTTGTGAATTTACAGTCGGTTCGAAACCCAAGAGGGTGGCATTCCCTCGGCACTGGCCAGGCGTGTCTGCCAAGGTTCACAGCATTGAAACGCTTTGGATGTCAAACCATCAGTGTCATGAGTTTGACCCTCTGTCCCTTGAAAGTGGCGTCACAGGTAGATCGGGTGTCAAAAACGCTTTTGGCACATTGGCCTTCATCAGTCAGAGCATTGTGTATAGAGGTTGGGAGGTCATGTTGCAGTTGAAAAAGACGTTGGTGAGGCCACATTTTAGAGTATTGTGTTCAGTTTTGGTCACCATGTTATAGGAAAGATGTTGTCAAGCTGGAAAGGGTACAGAGCAGATTTATAGGATGTTGCTGGGACTCGAGGGACTAAGCTACAGGGAGAGGAGGCTGGGACTCTATTCATTAGAGCGAAGGAGGATGAGGGGTGACCTTGTGGAGGTGTGTACAAGATCATGAGAGGAATAGATCTGGTAAACGCACAAAGTCTTTTGTCCAGTGTAGGGGAATCGAGAACCAGAAGACATAGGTTTAAGGTGAGGGGGGAAAGATTTAATAGGAACCCGAGGGGTAACTTTTTTACATAAAGGGTGGTAGGTGTGCGGAACGAGCTGCCGGAGGAGGTAGTTGAGGCAGGTACAATCGCAACATTTAAGAAGCATTTAGAGAGGTACAGGAATAGGACAGGTTTAGAGGGATACTAGACCAAGTGGACCCGTTGGGCCCAAAAATCTCCTACATTGGTACAGCACCCTCTCCTTCCCCCCTCCCCCCCCCACTTCCCCCACCCTCCTCCCCTCCCCCTCTCCCCTCCCTCTTCCCCCTCCCTCCGCCCCCCTCCCTCGCTCCCCCCCCCCCCCCCAGGAGATAGATTTCAACTTTAAAATGTGAATAGCTTTAAAAATGTAACACCTATTTCAATGAAACTTCTTCCATTAGCACCAAAGGGACGGCGGTGAGTAAGGTGGGCCTAAATTGTTGGGCTATCGTGTACCATTTTGGTTGTAGTTCAGGAACAAACAAACAAACAAACAAACGAGAGTTTTAGTATATAGATATATGGGCTAAACGCAGGCCATTAGGACTAATGTAGATTCGACATGTTGGTGGTGAAGGGCCTGTTTCCGCACTGTACGACTCTATGACTCTGGCTTCACCCTCTGCTTTCACTCTGTTCAATTTTACCTGGCTGTACTGATCAGGTACAGGGGCGGCTGCCGGCCGGGGCCTGTCGTTAAGTCTGGGGACAGACAATGAATGCCGACTACTATTTCCCAGCGCGGATGTCAATGTGTGACATCCGGCCAAGTGTAAAGAAGAGCCTTGGCTTGAGAAGTCCCAACCAGGTGGTGTTACATTTCAGATGCAAGAAATGATTAAATGCTGGAAATACTCAGCGGGTCAGGCCACGCCTTTGCCAAAAGACACAGAGTTAACGTTTCATGTCAAAGATCCTTGGCCCGTAATTATTTTTTTTATTTTCATAAAGCTACCTCCCCATTCCAGAACACAAAGTGATTCACCAACCCCTCTCAGATGGTTTAGGTTTAGATTTGTCACGTTGTTCCAAGGTACAGTGAAAAGCTTTGCTTTGCATGCTATCCAAACGGATCAGATAATTCAGTCCAAACAAGTGCAATAGGTGGAGCAAGCCTCTTAATTATTTTGCCCTCTCACCCTAATCCTATACCCTCCAGTTTTAGACTCCTTCACTGCGGGGGGAAAAAGACTATTCATTTCATCCATGCCCCTCATATTCTTGCACATCCAATGTTTAGGTTTATTATTGTCATGTGTACTGTGGTACAGTGAAAGGCTTTGTTTTGCATGCTATCCAGTGAAGTAAGATAATACTATACATAAATACATCCAGTTCAAACTTGAGGACTATAGGCAGAGCTAGGGGGAAGATACAGAGTGCCGAATTTAGTTCTCAGCATTGTAGCGCATCAGTTTCGTAGATAAAGTCTAATGTCCTCAAGAGGTGAATCGGACAGTGCCCTAGCTTACCGTTCAGAAGCCTGATAACAGGGAGGGGAGGTAGCTGCTTGGCAAAGGGGTTAGAGCAACTCAGCAGGTCAGGGAGCGTGTCGGGACCCTTCTTCAGACTCAACATGGATGGGTAATGTTTTGGATCAAGACCCTTCTTCATGCTATCTGAGTCTGAGGAAGGGTCTCGTCCCACAACGTCACCTATCCACGTTCTCCAGACATGCTGCCTGACCTGCTGAGTTACCCCAAGTCAAGTCAAGTCGAGTTTATTTGTCACATACACATGAAATGAAATGTGCATTGAAATGAAAGGTCACCCACAGTCCAGCAATAGAGCAATAAAAAAAAGCAATTTCACACTCAATCGCAACCAACACAAAACAATAACACTTTGTGTCCTTTTGGGTGTTAACCGGCGTCTCCGGTTCTTTGTTTCTATAATTTTCATCAACAAGTTGCCAACATTGGTTTGAGGGTTAAACCACATGAACTCCCACGTACAGTTGCTTTGCCCTCTCCTCACTGACCACGTGACCTGACCACGTGACCTGCCCAGTGGCGGCACGGTGGCGGAGCGGTAGAGTTGCTGCCTTACAGCGAATGCAGCGCCGGAGACTCGGGTTTGATCCTGACTACGGGCGCCGTCTGTACGGAGTTTGTACGTTCTCCCCGTGACCTGCGTGGGTTTTCTCCGAGATCTTCGGTTTCCTCCCCCACTCCAAAGACGTACAGGTTTGTAGGTTAATTGGCTGGGCAAATGTAAAAATTGTCCCTAGGGTGTGTAGGATAGTGTTAATGTGGGGGGATCGCTGGGCGGCGCGGACCCAGTGGGCCGAAGGGCCTGTTTCCGTGCTGTACCTCTAAATCTAAATCTAAAAAAAAGACTCGTGGCTTGCAGCTTCCCCCACCAGTTAGAACATGAACAACGTCTGACTGGGATGCTCCTCGCCGGCAGTGGAAACATCCTTTGCTTTTTAACATTTTCAATCATTACGAGATGAAGGAGCCACATTAAATAAATATATTGCACATTTTTAATGCGCTGCATCAATTTTCTTCCATGGGTTGCGTGCAGCAATTCCTGGTGATTAATATTTGATGCTTTAAAGGCTCTACAGACCTTCCTGAGGATTTGGCAGTTTCAGCCTTCGAGCGCAGCAGGTGACCCGGAAGACCGATGCCTGAATTATTAGATTAATGATCTGTGAGGCTAATTTAATTTTACAGTCATTGAAGCCCGTTTTCAAACTTCAGCAAATAATGCTAGATTTACTGCCAGCTGTTCCTTCAGGTCACTGAATAAATAAACTTCATGGCCAATGTTTTTATGTTGCCATGTACGCTGGATTCTTTATGATCAAGGCGGGATACATTGAAGCCTTTCATGCTAGGCCTCTGTTGAAGTAATCCCCGTTACCACGGATGGCAGAAGAAGCTAAAGGTTGCGGCCACGAGAGGGGGAAGGAGAGGCCGGCCTGGTTGCCATGGCAACTCTGAGCGCTTATTGCACGAGGAGTAGAGGCACAGAAA
Source organism: Rhinoraja longicauda (assembly GCF_053455715.1). Classification (NCBI taxonomy): domain Eukaryota; kingdom Metazoa; phylum Chordata; class Chondrichthyes; order Rajiformes; family Arhynchobatidae; genus Rhinoraja; species Rhinoraja longicauda. The sequence continues at coordinate 74,296,069 of NC_135956.1, forward strand.
CCCCTTTCAATGGATAGTTTGGTTTGTTATTGTCATGTGTACTGAGGTATAGTGAAAAGTTTTATGTTGTTGTCATGGAAAATGACGTTGTATTTAAGTGTTCCTCTGAGTCAGAAAGGTCAGAGGGCACATGTTGCCAGGATATAACGGATGAAGGAATAAAACATCACGTTTGTTTGTAGTCAGTGTTGCTGAATGCTTGTTTATTATAATTGGATCAAGGTGAGGATCCGACATTGGCGACGAGGACGAACTAGGGATTGTGTAGTTCAACTTTTGAAGCAGATATGGTTTTTCAGTGGAGTTGGAGCAGCTGAGATGAGAGGTTTGAATCCATTCGACCCGAGTGGGGCCGTGAGTGTGGCAAGTGAACATTGGGGGGGGCGTGATCAGAGGAATTTGATGCCCACGCAGACAGCCTGCGACTGTTTGTCGATGGGGCAACGCTGGTACAGCTCACAGGACAGAGAGCACTGCTGTTGTACAGCACTGGAGACTTTCAGGATGCTTCGAGAGACAGGAGGCAAAGCGGATTATGCAATGGCTGTTGCGACTTCGTGGGACGAACAAATGCTACATTTCCAGGACATGTATTCCGCCACAGATGAGAGAGAGGGGGAAAGCATTGCTCTGTTTGTCACAAGAAAGCGTCACGTTTCTGAAGGCTGCAACTATGGAGCTGAGTTGGAGAATCAAATCAGAGATCAGGTTGTACAAAGATGTATATTAAATGGCTTGGGACGCAAGTTGCTGGAGAAAGGTGACACGCTAACATTTGTGAAACCACTGACAACTGCCGCTACATTTGAAGCCGTGGAAACCCAGTTTCAGACCATGAGATTGGATGGAGGAAGCCACGTTAACAAGATGACACCTACTGGCACTCTCAAGGGACATTGAAATGGTACATGGAATTCACTGGAATGAGAGGGGATCTTATAGAAATGTATAAAATTATAAAAGGACTGGACAAGCTAGATGCAGGAAAAATGTTCCCAATGTTGGGGGAGTCCAGAACCAGGGGCCACAGTCTTAGAATAAAGGGGAGGCCATTTAAAACTGAGGTGAGAAAACACTTTTTCAACCAGAGAGTTGTGAATTTGTGGAATTCTCTGCCACAGAGGGCAGTGGAGGCCAATTCACTGGATGAATTTAAAAGAGAGTTACATAGAGCTCTGGGGGCTAGTGGAATCTGGGGGCTATGGGGAGAAGGCAGGCACGGGTTACTGACTGTAGATAATCAGCCATGATCACAATGAATGGCGGTGCTGGCTCGAAGGGCCAAATGGCATCCTCCAGCACCTATTTTTTATGTTTCTATGGTAAGGGTCATTCCAAAGCTGTGGATGACTGTGAGTGCTTTAGATGTGAGAATTTTAATCATTTGGGCAAAGATGCATGCTGCCCTGCCAGGGGTTAAATATGCAGAAAGTGTTGGGGGGGGGGCAAAGACCATTTTGCAACGCAGTGTCGAGCCCCAGGCAAACCAAAGAGAGGTGGATACTGTCAACATTTACGCCGTTGATGAAAGCTTGTGTGAATGGAAACGTGATGAAACACGGATGGATGAAGGATCTGCTTCTGCTCAACAACAAGCACAGTGAGAATTGGAGGTGTGGAAGTCGACATCATAGTAGACTCTGGAAGTGATAGCAATGTTATCGTTAGAGCACAGTGGGAAGACTTAAAATGGATTAAGATAAAATGCACTTCAAGGAAGTGTGAGAAGAAATTGTATCCTTCTACATCATCAAAACCACTCCAGATTTCTTGGATGTTTCAAGGCAGTCCACTTGATAAGCACACAATGGCTGAATTTGTGGTCATCGAGGAGAAAGGAGAGCCACTCATGAGTCGAGAGGCTGCCCAAGCATTAGGCGTGCTACACATTGGGATAAATGTGAACTCACTGAAGTCATGTGCAAACTTAAAGAAGTTCAAGCCAGTATTGGAAGGCATTGGAAAATTGCGTGATTGTCAAGCAAACTCAACGTAGTCCCAAATATTAAGCCTGTAGCACAACCAATGGGCAGAGCTCCGTTTGGAATAAGGGAAAAGGTTGAGGCCAAGATCCAAGAGCTCATTGAACAGGATATCATTGAACCTGTTGAAGAATCGACGCCATGGGTCAGTCCAGTTGTATTAGTACCAAAACCACACGGAGAGATAAGGCTTTGCGTGGACCTGAGATGAGTAAATGAGGCAATAATACGAGAGACACCCTATACCTACTGTCGATGAGGTTCAACAAGAGCTATCTACAAGCAAAGTATTGTCAAAGCTCGACCTAAAGTGGGGCTATCATCAGGTGGAGTTAGACCCAGAGTCAAGGAAAATAACTACTTTTGTCACACATTGCGGACTGCACCGATATAAGAGGTTGTTGTTTGGAGTCAATGCAGCGCCAGAGATTTACCAATATGAAATTCACAAGGTAATTCAAGGGACTCCTGGAATTGGAAACATTCTCAGATATCATGATTCATGGTACCACACGTGAGGAACACGAGGAGAGATTCAGGCAGACACGAGCTCAGTTGAAGGCTGATGGATTGACAGTGAATGCGGATAAATGTTTGCTTGGTGTCTCAGAAGTGGTGTTGATGGGCCACAAGTTGCCCAATAATGGCATCATTCCAGCTGAGGGCTGTGGCAGAAGTTCGAGAACCAGGAGGTGCAACTGAAGGAAGGAGTTTACTTGGTTTGGTGTATTTTTGGGCAAGGTTTATTCCAAACATAGCTGCTGTGGCAGAGCCACTGAGGAAGGTGACAAGCAAGAATGTGCACTTTGTGTTTGGCCCAGAACAAAGATGTTAAAATAGAGTTTGATGAGCCCCCCTACGTTGGGATACTATGATCCAAAGGCACCAACCTAAGTTATTGCAGATGCAAGTCCAGTGGGGATAGGAGCAGTACTTGTACAGAAGCATGCGGGACAAGTAGCAGGTCATTGACTGGAGTGGAAGAGGATACTCCCAGACAGAAGAGGAGACTTTTGCTTTGTGTGGGCATGTGAACACTTTCATGCATAATTGCATGGCATTGAGTTTGACTTGTGGACAGACCACAAACTGCTGGTGACGATCTCTCCCCTCCAAACCGGATTGAAAGAAGGGTGCCTAGACTCCAGCAGTACGAACACAGAGTGATCCGCGTCGCTGGAAAGACCTACGTAGCTGACTGGTTATCCAGATTGCTGAATGTAGACAAGCTGCAGGGGTCCACACCGGGAGACAGAAGCAGAATCATCTGTACGATTTGCTCCAGTTCACTCCACACCAAGAGCAATGAGGACAAGTGAAATAGAAGAAGAGTCGGACAACGATCCGGAACTACAGGATGTTAGAGAGCGGATCCAGAGAGGTGACTGGGAGTGTCCACGCAGCACGTCTGCAGCTATCATAGATTAACAATGCACAATTGGAAGGTGTGTTCTGAGAGGAAACAGGATCGTAGTGCAAACAATGCTGAGATCAAAGTATGATCGCATTGACTCATGACGGTCATTTAGCAGTTGTTGAAACCATACAAAATCTCTGTGCAGAAGTCTGGTGGCCAGGGATGGAAAAAGATGTGGAATGACGGGCGGCACGGTGGCGCAGCGGTAGAGTTGCTGCCTTACAGCGAATGCAGCGCCGGATATTCAGGCTCGATCCTGACTACGGGCGCCGTCTGTACGGAGTTTGTACGTTCTCCCCGTGACCTGCGTGGGTTTTCTCCGAGATCTTCGGTTTCCTCCCAGTTAATTGGCTATATTTAAGAGGGAGTTAGATGTGGCCCTTGTGGCTAAAGGGATCAGGGGGGTATGGAGAGAAGGCAGGTACGGGATACTGAGTTGGATGATCAGCCATGATCATATTGAATGGCGGTGCAGGCTCGAAGGGCCGAATGGCCTACTCCTGCACCTATTTTCTATGTTTCTATGTTTCTATTAGCAATGTAACGAATACCATATTCTAAATGGCATTGCGAGGTTCAGTTTACAATACGATGTTGGGGAAATCCTTTTTGTTTGACAATGGAGGGATGTCATGGAAACTGACATTGTTGTATTTAAGTGTTACTGAGTTGCAAAGGTCAGAAGACACATGTTGGTGGGATATAACGGATGGAGGAATAAAGCAGCACGTTTGTATTCCGTGTTGTTGAATGTGCCTTACTATAAATCGGATCAAGGTGAGTTTCTGAGAGTTGTATGCTATGCAGTCAGCGAAAAGACTATACCTGATTACAATCACAGTGTCCAGATATACGGTAGAATAAAGGGTATAACGTTTAGTGCAAGATAGAGTCCAATAAAGTCAGATTAAAGATAGAATTAAAGATGGAGAAGGTTTAGAGGGATATGGGCCAAACGAGGACAAATGGGACTGGCATAGTTGGGGCATCTTGGTCGGCATGGATGAGTTGGGCTGAAGGGCCTGTTTCTGTGCTGGATGCCTCTATGACTCTTTAGATTTGACACTCCAGGAATTGGGTAACGCAATGTGTGATATATATATAGAATATTTACTGCGTAGGGTTGGAGTGAAGATTTCACCCAGCTGTGAGGTAATTATTCAAAATTATGGTCATATTTAGTCTAAGCCATGATGCTGTGAGCTAGATTTTAGTTTAATCCCTTAAAAGCATAAGGATTTGAACCAGGGCAAGTCCACGTTGTCCTTTCAACCTTGTCCACCATTTGGCATCATTGTGGCTGATCCTCCACCGTGCCCACTCCCCCCGTCCAATCCCCACCTGGAGTCATAGAGTCATACAGTATGGAAACAGGCCCTTCAGCTCAACTTGCCAACACCGACAAACATGCCCCATCTGCCCTAGTCCCACCTGCCTGCTTTTGGCCCATATCCCTGGGATGGCGGGACTTTCATACGAGGAAAGACTGGATAGACTGGGCTTGTACTCGCTGGAATTTAGAAGACTGAGGGGGGATCTTATAGAAACATATAAAATTCTTAAGGGGTTGGAGAGGCTAGATGCGGGAAGATTGTTCCCGATGTTGGGGGAGTCCAGAACCAGGGGTCACAGCTTAAGGATAAGGGGGAAGTCTTTTAGGACCGAGATGAGAAAACATTTCTTCACACAGAGAGTGGTGAGTCTGTGGAATTCTTTGCCACAGAAGGTAGTTGAGGCCAGTTCATTGGCTATATTTAAGAGGGAGTTAGATGTGGCCCTTTTTGCTAAAGGGATCAGGGGGTATGGAGAGAAGGCAGGTACAGGCTACTGAGCTGGATGATCAGCCATGATCATATTGAATGGCGGTGCAGGCTCGAAGGGCCGAATGGCCTACTCCTGCACCTATTTTCTATGTTTCTATGTTTCTATCCCTCTAAACCTATCCTATCCATGTACCTGTCTAAATGTTTCTTTTACATTGCGATAGTACCTGCCTCAACTACTCCGGCAGCTCCTTTCGTACATCCACTACCCTTTGTGTGAAAAAGTTACCACTCAGGTTCCTTTAAAATATTTCCCCCCCCTCACCGTAAGCCTATGTCCTCTGGTTCTCAATTCCCCTACTCTGGGCACGAGACTCTGTGCCTTTACCCAATCTATTCCTCTCATGATCTTTTACACCTCTATAAAATCACCCGTCGTCCTCCTGCGCTCCAAGGCAGCTCGACCTCCCCCTTTAGCTCAGGCCCTCTTCTGATCTCCCAACTATCCAAATTTCTGAAGATCTTTGGCGACGCAGTGTGGCAGCTGGTAGAGCCGCTGACAGACTGCGGGAGTAGGTGCTGAGGACCGCACTGAGGCTCGGTGCAGCCAACGCCAAGGCACTGCCGGGAACGACCACAGTCTAGGGTCCTTCCGTTGCTGGACAGTGGCCCTCTGGACACCCCTAACCCCAGGGGGCCACATGGGCGGCAAAGGTTTTTTGTGTAAAGAATAAAGGAGGAGGTAACACTACCGATTATGACACTAGTAATAATGCAGATTGTAAAAAGAGGTCTTGCACAGTATTTTGAATTTTAAAAATATATATCTTTTTAATTCTGCATGGAGTTTATTTTTAAAAAGAAAACAAAAGAGCCACTGCTTCACAGCACTGGAGACCTGGGTTCAGCCCCGACCTCCGGCACTCTGCGTGGTGTTTGCATGTTCTTCCTATGACTGTTTGGATCATCCCTGGATACTCTCCCATGTCCCAAAGACCTGCTGGTTGATGGGTTCAATGGCTGCTGTAAATGACTCCCTAGTTGCAGGTGTGTGGTGGGAGGATCAGTGATGAGCCTTGTTTGTGAGAGAGAATAGGTCAAGGGGAAATGAGTTGGGGATCGGAGTGTGCGCTGAGATCCAGCAAAAACACAATGACCAAATGGCGGCCTCCTATGTTGAAAGAAAACAAAATATGAAGAGTGTGGGATCTACATTTTACTAGCAACTTTTACAGCCCATGACCTTCCCAACTCTATGGACCCATGAACATTTTAGATAGTTGAGGCAGGTACTATCACAACATTTAAAAGGCATTTGGACAGGTACGTGGATAGGAAAGGTTTAGAAGGATGTGGGCCAAATGCAGGCAAGTGGGACTAGTGAAAATGGGGCATTTTGGTCAGAGTGGACAAGTTGGGCCAAAGGACCAGTTTCCATGCTCTCTGCCTGTCCCTCGTCAGTGTTGAAGGTGACTGCTGGCAGATTGCACACAGCCTCATAAAAACAGAAGTGTAATAATCAGCAGACGACCTTTACAAAGTCATGTTGGTTGAGCCATAAACATTGAGCAAAGCGAGTATACAAAATAAGCTCTCTGAAGGGGAGGAGACTTTTAAAGAAGAACATAGAGGGAATGGTGGGATATGGATTGGCATTCTAAGGTAGTGCCATTTCCCCTTTAACTCATAGCCCCCTCAACCCTTGCTACCAATTTAACCGTCCAAATGTCTTTTAAAAGTCGTAATTGTATCTGCTTCTACAGCTTCCTCCAGCGTCTCACTCCAGATACACACTACCCTTTGAGTGAAAAGCTTCCGTCTTAAATCTCTCCCCTCGTGTCTTCAGGCTTCACTGTTTCCTTTCATGACTTTTAATCTCAACTTTATCAAGTTAATTCAAAACTGTCTCCTGCTGTAACACTCAACGAGGATCATCTCTGAAGCCATGAGAAGTCTCTTGCATTGTGCACCTTATCAGTAAGCACATCTCAGCTGCAGCCTGGATAAACTAAGAGTCGTGCCAGCACAATCTTGCTTATTGTTAGCAGTGAAATCGCACATTATTCGTTTATGTAACTCAGTTACGTACATTTCTGTCTTAATGCACTTACATTGAAATTGGATTTGTTGGTGGGGCAGAATTTTTTTACACTCATTCTCACTCTCTCACAGATCATAAGTTCTAGGAGCAGAATTAGGCCATTCGGCCCATCAAGTCTACACCGTCATTCAATCATGGCTGATCTGTCTTTCCCTCTCAACCCCATTCTCCTGCCTGAAATCTATACTAATCAAGAATCTATCTGTCTCTGCCTTCAAAACACACATTGACATGGCTGCCACAGCTGTCTGTGGCAAGGAATTCCACAGATTCACCACCCTCTGACTAAAGAAATTCCTCCTCATCTCCTTTCTAAAGAAATGTCCTTTTAATCTGAGGCTGTGGCCTCTAGTCCTAGACTCTCGCACTAGTGGAAACATCCTCTCCACATCCACTCTATCCAGGCCTTTCACTATTCGGTAAGTTTCAATGAGGTCCCTCCTCGTCCTAATCTCCAGCGCGTACAGATCCAGTGCCCGCAGCGTATCTGCGCTACTAGGTCCTTCTGCTCTACATGTTGCCGTGTCATGGATGGCGGTGAACGTCATGAGGCATTGTGGGAGCTGTACTTTCCTGGCAAGTGGGGAGATGTCACACACCCTCTGACATGCCTTGCTAATGATGGAAAGAAAGGTGTTGGGTTGTCAGGAGAGTGGTCCGCTAAAGCTTCTGACTTGGTCTGCCTGAGCATCTCCAACACCCTTGTCTCTGTAACATTTAGTTTATGAATCGCTTTTAACACGCTGACACCTGTAAAGTGGCCAGGGAACACTGCTAACAACTTCAGCAAACCTGGGCTTGGATTAAAACAGCAATGTGCTGCTCAATGGCGCCCCCGACTGTTCACCTGCAGTATATGAAGAAAAACTGAGCCCTTGTCAAGTCAACTTTATTTGTCACATACAAATACAAGATGTGCAGTGAAATGAAAGTGGCAACGCCTGCGGATTGTGCTAAACTACAAAACAGAATAGAATTATATATTTTTTATTAACACAAAAAATAAATTAATACAGTAAATTAAATTAGTCCTTGGTGATATGAGAGTTAACAGTCCTGATGGCCTGTGGGAAGAAACTCCATCTCATCCTCTCTGTTTTCACAGCGTGACAGCGGAGGCGTTTGCCTGACCGTGGCAGCTGGAACAGCCCGTTGCTGGGGTGGTAGGGGTCTCCCATAATGTCATGGTTTACCAGAATGACAGACACAAAGCGCTGGAGCAACTCAGCGGTTCAGGCAACGTCTCTGGAGGAGAAGGATGAGTGATGTTTTGGGTCGGGACCCTTCTTCGGCTTGCTGAAGACTGAAGAAGGTCAGACTGAAGAAGGGTCCCGACCCGAAACGTCGCTCATTCCCTTTCTCCAGAGCTGCTGCCTGACCTGCTGAGTTACTCCAGCACTCTGTGTCCTTCTTTAGTATAAACCGGTAGCTGCAGTTCTTTGTTTTATACGTTTTACCAGAATGCTGCCTGGATTAGGGGGTATCAGCTGCAGGGAGAGGTTGGACTGACCTGGATTGTTTTCCCTGGAATGCCAGAGGTTGCGGGAGACCTGAGAAAAACGTATAAAATTATGAGAGGGGCAGACAGTGGGAATCTATTTCCCTGGATGGGAATATCAAATACTAGAGGGCATAGCTTTAAGGTGTGAGGGGCAATGTTTAATGGACGTGCAGATGCTGCTTTAGACGGAAAATAACACAAAATGCTGGAGTAACAGTGTATGAGGCACCATCTCTGGAGAAAAGTAGGTGACCTTTTAGGTTGTGACCCTTCTTCGAGATAAATGTAAGTGTTCCGACCCAAAACATAATCTATTTTTATCCAGAGATGCTACCTGACCCGCTGCGTTACTCCAGTATTTTGTGCCTATCTAAGGTTTAAAGGAGATGTGTGGGACAGGATGTTTTTTACACAGAGGGTGGTGAGTGCCAGGAACGCATTGCCAAGGTTGGTGTCTGAGACAGATACGATAGTGGCACTTAATAGGCTTTTGGATAGGCGCATGGATATGCAGGGAATGGATTATGTGCAGGCAGATAAGAGTTGGTCTCGGCATCATGTTTGGCACAAATATTGTGGGCCGAAGGGGCTGTTCCTGTGCTGGTCCCCAGAAACAGGCAGGACTGGGAGTGACCAATGGAATGGTCATCCATTTTGCTGCAAAGTGAAGTGGGGCCAAGGTGTTGTCTCCATGACTACACGAGAGCCCTTGTGACATGTACTTTCAGAGTGACCCAACGAGATGGACAGGAGTAAAACACAAAGTGCTGGAGGCACTCAGTGGGTCGGGTCCGTGGAGTTCATGGACAGGTGACGTTTCAGATCGGGATCCTTCTTCTGACTGATGGTAGTAAGGGGAAGAAAGCGGGATGCAAGATGTTTAGAGATACAGCGTGGAAACCAATGATCACCCATACACTACCAGTATCCTACACACTAGGGACAACTTACAATGGGTGACGTTTCGAGTCGAGACCCTTCTTCAGACTGGGGCTCGGTCTGAAGAAGGGTCTCAACCTGAAACATCACCTAATCCTTCTCTCCTGAAATGCTGCCTGACCCACTGAGTTACTCCAGCATTTTGTGTCTATCGTACATGCAGCTAATGTTGGGTCTTAATAATGCGCAAAATGGAAACGCACAGAGTGATTTTATTTTTATTGATGCCAGGCGCTGAAGATTGGTAAACTGACTATGTCAGAGTTTCCAGGAACACTCTCCATTGCTCAGTCAGTCCGGACAAACCCGGCTTTAGGTAGCAAGAATGGTTTAGGAGGGTCCCAACCAGAAAGGTCACCTATCCTTGTCTCCAGAGATGCTGCCTGACCCGCTGAGATACTCCAGCACTTTGTGTCTTTCTGTAGGATTGTTTTATTTTTTTGGCGTGTTCTTGTGTTGAATGGTCATAGCCCTCACCACATACATGATCACAGCTAACAAAATAATTTTACACAAAGCGCCATCATGCCAGGTGGAGCGTGAATGCTCGTTTGTTAACCGGAACATTCTCATTCTTGAGCAAAACGGGAGGAGCTGACCCGCGGAGTTTCTCCAGCACTTTGTGTCTATCGTCAGTATGAAATAAACCAGCATCTGCAGCTCCTCCTTACACAATGTAGGTTGGCATTCGGGAGAAATGACAAGTGCGTAACTAAAGTGTCCCTTTTTAAAAAATCCTTCTCAGCTGTGTGCTGCGCACCTAACGACGCCAACGGAGGCTCCGAACCATTACCAGGCCGTGTGCCGGGCGCTCTTTGCCGAATCCATGGAGTTACAAACCTTCCTGGCCAAAATAAAAGCTGCTAAAGAGGTAAGAGCTTCAGTTTGCATCAGACAAACCTGCCCAGTTGCTTCTCATTGGTCAAGCCACTGAAATCACGTCGAGGGCGGCTCAGTGGCATAGCTGGTAGAACTGTTGCTTCACAGCGACAGAGGCCCGGATCTGATCCTGACCTTGGATGCTTTCCGTGTGGAGTATGGACGTTCTCCCCGTGATACACTGGGTTTCCTCCGGGCGCTTTGGTTTTGTCCAACATCGCCAAAGACTCTTGGGTTTGTATGTAAAATTGCCCCCAATGTGTTGGGAGTTGGTGAGAAAGTGGGATAACATAGAACTGGTGGGAAGATCGGCCTGGACTTGGTGGGCTGAAGGGCCTGTTTCCAGGCTGCATCTCCAAACTAAAATAAAACTACACGGTAGCTTCCTGTAACAAGAAATATATTAACATGTATGACTTATACTATTTACACATTATCCTAGACTTATTTGTTTCTGGTTCATTTCTACATTGCATATAATCTCCCATTTTTGATATATATTGATATCCCAATATACGGATCGTATAGTCCTCTATGCTTGTCCATGCTGGCCAACATGCCCCATCTACACTAGTACCATCTTCCTGCGTTTGGCCCATATCCCTCTAAACCCGTTCTATCCATGTACCTGTCTAAATGTTTCTTGAACGTTATGATAGTACCAGCCTCAATTACCTCCTCCGGCTGCTTGTTCCATACACCAACCACCCCTTGAGTATAAAACAGTTACCCCTCAGGTTCCTATTAAATATTTCCCCCCTCACCTTAAACCTATGTCCTCTGGTTCTCGATTCCCCTACACTGGCTAAAAGTCTCTGTGCATTTTCCCGATTAATTCCTCTCATGATCTTGTACATCTCAAACTATACAAGATCAAGTGTGCAAGTGAATGTACAGTCTTTTCCCCAATCTATTCACCTCATGATTTTATGCATTTCTATAACATCACCCCTCAGCTTCCTGCACTCCTAGGAATAAACAGACAATAGACAATAGATGCAGGAGTAGGCCATTCGGCCCTTCAAGCCAGCACCGCCATTCACCGTGATCATAGCTGATCATTCTCAATCAGTACCCCGTTCTTGCCTTCTCCCCATACCCCCTGACTCTGCTATCCTTAAGAGCTCTATCTAGCTCTCTCTTGAAAGCATCCAGAGTATTGGCCTCCACTGCCTTCTGAGGCAGAGAATTCCACAGCTTCACAACTCTCTGAGTGAAAAGGTTTTTCCTCATCTCCGTTCTATTCTTAAACAATAAAATGGCATACCCCTTATTCAATAAACGCCCAGCCTGCTCAACCTCTCCCAATAGCTCAGGCCCTCGTGTCATGGCAACGTCCTCTTTTGTGCACCCTTTCAAGCTTAACAACATCTTCCCTATAACAGGGCGATCAAAACATTTAAAGTGCAGATGGTTATTTGACTGTCAGCATGAACACATGGCTGAAGGGCCTGTGTTATATGGCTCTGAGCCTTACATGCAGAGGAACACACCACAAGTCAACCTTCAGAGTATAATTTAGTTAAAATTAATACTTTGAAGTATTCCCAAAATAGAGATTGCTGATTCTCCCTTCCAATTGTTGAGTAATTACCGGTTTCTGCGCTGAACTGTCAGCTTCTGATGAAAGGTAATAATTTGAGTCATTACATCCACTCTGGTATTAAAATCAGACATCATTGCTTTTTCAATGATCCTAATAAGAATGTCGACGTAATGGGAGAGTCTAGAACCAGAGGGCACAGCCTCAGAATAAAAGGACGCACCTTTAGAAAGGAGATGAGGAGGAATTTATTTCGTCAGCAGATGGTGAATCTGTGGAATTCATTGCCACAGACGGCTCTGGAGGCCAAGTCATTGGATATTTTTAAAGCAAAGATTGATAGGATCTTGATGAGTAACAGGCTTCAAAGATTACAGGGAGAATGCAAGAATGGGGTTGAGAAGGAAAAATTGATCAGCCATGATCGAATGATGGAGTAGGGCTTGATGGGCCGAATGGCCTAATTCTGCTTGAATGTCTTATGATCTTATGATAAAGGAACATCTGTATTTCTGTAGCACCTTTAACATCCCTATTTCGGAAGTTGCAAAGCATATGATGTGGGTCAGTGCCACTGTCCAACATAATAGGGACAATTTACAATTTATACCGAAGACAATAGACAATAAGTGCAGGAGGAGGCCATTCGGCCCTTCGAGCCAGCACCGCCATTCAATGTGATCATGGCTGATCATTCTCAATCAGTACCCCGTTCCTGCCTTCTCCCCATACCCCCTGACTCCGCTATCCTTAAGAGCTCTATCTAGCTTATTAACTTATAAACCTGCAGGTCTTTAAAATGTAGGAGAAAACTGGAGCACCCGGCGAAACCCCACGCAGTCAGAGGGAGAATGTACAAACTCCGCACAAACAGCACCCGTAGTCAGGATGGAACCTGGGTCTCTGGCGCTGTAAGGCAGCAACTCTAACGTTGTGCCACCGTGCCGCTCCGCCATCTTCCCACCTACACTACTGCATTGGATGGCCACCTTGCTGACTTCTGAATGTTGTTGGGGACACCAAACGGATTGGATGTCCGTTAGAGGAATATGTCCATTCAGTCCACGGGGTCGGTCATGACTTTCCAGTTGCCCGTTACGCTAATTCCCACTCCCACTCTAATCTCTCCCTCTCTGCCTTTAGCCTCCCACCCTGTTCAGAAGAATCCCAATGTAAATTGGGGCAACAACACCAAAGGCTTCAACTGGATACTAATTGTATCTACAGTATGTGTGGTACATCTGATTTGTTTGGATAGCATGCAAAATAAAACTTTTCACTGTAGCTAGGTGCAAGTCATACACCATGTAAACAGGCCCTTCAGCACAACCTGCCCACACCGACCAACATGCCCAGCTGTACTAGCCCCACCTGCCTGTGTTTGGCCCATATCCCTCTAGACCTATAATATCCACGTACAGACAGGTTTTTAAGGACTGCTGGCAAAAATAAACCCAAACCTTAGGAATCAATATTGACTTCACCAATTGCAGGTAACCGGACTTTTTCTTTATGCTGGATATTATCAGTTTCAGTTTGTTGACTGTTTCCCCTCCTCTTCCACCTTTCACCGCTGGTTTGTCAAGCAGTTGTTGCCTTGGCAATCTTGCTCCGCACTCTATCCCATTCTCTTCTATCTCTGAAACTTGTTTCTTGACTTTTCCAGCTCTAATGAACCGCCACGATTCCTATGTTTCTCTCTCTCCACAGAAGCTATCCGTCCTGTAAGCATTTTCGGCATGATTTCTGGCTAAAATCTACCGTGTTCCGTTCCAAAGAGAATTCTCTGATAGATTCGATCTCACTTATGCTTAGAGTGATCAATAGAACAAGAAGGCAGACAATAGACAATAGGTGCAGGAGGAGGCCATTCGGCCCTTCGAGCCAGCACCGCCATTCAATGTGATCATGGCTGATCATTCTCAATCAGTACCCCGTTCCTGCTTTCTCCCCATACCCCCTGACTCCGCTATCCTTAAGAGCTCTATCTAGCTCTCTCTTGAATGTATTCAGAGAATTGGCCTCCACTGCCTTCTGAGGCAGAGAATTCCACAGATTCACAACTCTCTGACTGAAAAAGTTTTTCCTCATCTCTGTTCTAAATGGCCTACCCCTTATTCTTAAATTGTGGCCCCTTGTTCTGGACTCCCCCAACATTGGGAACATGTTTCCTGCCTCTAACGTGTCCAACCCTTTAATAATCTTATACGTTTCGATAAGATCCCCTCTCATCCTTCTAAATTCCAGTGTATACAAGCCTAGTCGCTCCAGTCTTTCAACATATGACAGTCCCGCCATTCCGGGAATTAACCTAGTAAACTGGTGGAATAAGACCATAGGACATAGGAGCAGAATTAGGCCGCGCGGCCCATCGAGTCTACTCCACCATTCGATCATGGCTGATCTATTTTCCCTCTCAACCCCATTCTCCTGCCTTCTCCCCACAGTCCTTACTGATCAAGAACATCAATCTCTGCTTTAAAAATATCCAATGAAATGGCCTCCACAGGGTAATGAATTCCACAGATTCATCATCTTTTGACTAAAGAAATCCCTCCTCATCTCCTTTCTAAAGGTGCGTCCTTTTATTCTGAGACCGTGCCCTCTGGCCCTAGACTCTCCCGCTGGTGGAAACATTCTTTCCACATCCACTCTCTCGACGCCTGATCTAACTGTGTAGCTCTGTCCAAGAGCTGGCACGGGTGCGATGGGCAGAATGGCCACCTCCAGCACTGTGCCATTGTATGGTTTGATCATCCTAACATGTTGGTGTTAATTGGCAGAATCTAAAGTGGATGCAGGGAGTGAACAAGGACGTGAGCTGCCAACCCAACATGGAGCTGGATGAGCTCAACAACTTTGACTGGGTAAGTTGCCGCCATTAAGCGCTCGGCATCCGACTTCTTTATACCGTGAACCGTGGTTGTTACGGACCTCTTCACAATGGATTTTGGTTATGGCGGACACGTCTACCGGCCTTCACCGCCACCCCCAGCTCGCACCACCTCCCCGGTCACTTCCAGGCAGTGCCTGCTGTCGCCACTGCCATGGACCGACCCTTGCCTGCAGTGCAGCCGGCTTCTGGCCGCGACCATTGACTCCGCCGATCCCCCCGCCCACCAGCAGGGCGGAGCTGTAACAAACTCGCATGGATCCCAGGCCCAGTTTCAGACTGAGAGTCTGAAGAAGGGTTTCGACCTGTAACGTCACCTATCCATGTTCTCCAGGGATGCTGCCCGACCCGCTGAGTTACTCCAGCACTTGTGTCCTTAGCGTGTATTAACCAGCATCTGCAGTTCTTTGCCTCTGCTACTTATACAATATTAATCGCTGATCCCTATTCAGTTATTGTGAATAATCGGCAATAACAGACACCCCCTCCCCTCCCATCCCCAATGGTCCGTTAAGGTGGCGCAACGGTAGAGTTGCTGCCTTACAGCGAATGCAGCGCCGGAGACTCAGGTTCGATCCTGACTACGGGTGCTGTACTGTAAGGAGTTTGTACATTCTCCCCGTGACCTGCGTGGGTTTTCTCCGAGATCTTCGGTTTCCTCCCACACTCCAAAGGCGTACAGGTATGTAGGTTAATTGGCTGGGTAAATGTTTAAAAAAAACTGTCCCTAGTGTGTGTAGGATAGTGTTAGTGTGCGGGGATCACTGGGCGGTGCGGACTTGGTGGGCCGAAAAGGCCTGTTTCCGCGCTGTATCTGAAATATGAAATAAAATTTGAAATAACAAGGGTTTACTGTATTAATATGGTTCATCTAACTAATTTCTTAATGTACAGACATCTACAAAAATGGTGGTGGTGACTGGGCTGAAAATAGAGTATGATATACAATGGTCACTTTGTTTCTGGAAAGTTCATAAGTTCTAGGAGCAGAATTAGGCCATTCGGCCCATCAAG